>NC_018301.1:32733-79065 GCF_000315875.1 Candida orthopsilosis Co 90-125
TAAAATAACAACTTCTTGTGAAACTCCAAAGTATGCAGCTGGACGTTCCATATCACCAGTAACAATTGCTGAACCAAGAGCAACAACAAAACAAATAGAGCCCAAGATACCCGTGTATACCCACTTTATACCTGGGCCCCAATTGATTGGATTGTTTCTATCATTATCGACCCACTCAACTATCCTCAATCCAGTATCCAAGTCAATTGGGTATTTCCAAGGATCATTTTCATTAAAGTCTGATTGTGGATCTGGATGAGTTTGTACCAACTTAACATCCAATGGCTCTTCCAATGGACCCAATTGTCCAGCACCTTCTTGCAACTCCGTCTTTATTCTCTCAATTCCTGGATTATTTGAAACCAATTTTTCTAGTTCTTCATCATCTTCATGTGAACCTAAATGTGAAAGGAGCTTTGAAATTCTACTTTCTGTCCTGTGAATATTAGTGTTTCCTGGTTGATTTTGTAAAGCGTCTCCATACTCTCTTGGCTTTTCTGAGTCTAAGCTTGCGTTATCAATTGTATCTGAATCTGTTCTTTGAGACATGTTTTGTTATTAATTAATGATACGAAGCCTTTCCCTTCCGTTTTGAATCTAAGCTGGGAATCGTATCCTTTAAATAACCCTTCGATATTAATGTTGAACAGGTTATGAGTGCTTAGCTTGCTCACCCTTCGGTAGGTAAATGCACTAATTTTTTGCAACCGCTTGATCCTAATCGGGTAGAGTGATATAAAATGCGTCAATACTTTTGAAATAACAAAAATTATATTGCCGCATGCAAGTTGAAAAATTAACACACCATGCAGGATGCATAATTGCACAAAAAAATACAAACCATTTAGAACCGATATCGGTTCTTACTTTATATTACATCGGCTGTATAATGATTCTTTTTCATTGATTACAAACTGAGCAATTATTTATACTTGCAATGTAAGCCTCAAAATTGTCACTTCGCCACACCAACTACAATGTGTTTATTTTAGTTGGCCATTTAGACTATGGATGCACCTCTTGGTTTACATAGGCAGCTCACCCTGTCGTGTCTAGAAGTTGCGGGATTTGTTTTTTTTCTGTCCAGCATATTTTTTTCTCTTGTCTGCACTTTTCAAACCATTTGGCACTGAACGTTATAGTGCTGACGGACGTTCGGGATAAACTTAGCAGCATTGACTTGTCTCTCTAGTCTTGGCATAGTCATTTTGGACGTGTTATCTAAACACATCCCTTTGAGCTAATAACTGGGTACAAGTCGGTTGGTAATAGTTGGCCACGAGTAGTATCAATCCCTCACCCATACACATTCAGACCGATAACACCATCGACTTTTTCAACATCTGTTATATACCCCACTTTGTCCCCTTTGAATCTCAACATCGATTCCATCTGATTCAACGTAGCCTCTAGCATTTGAAACTGGTTCATGGGAAGCTGCACTTCATTTCTTAGTAATGATAGCAATTCAAAGATCCGCCGTACATACTCATAACCGGTTGAATTTCTTGTTATGTTTACTGCTTTCATTAGAGCCTGCGCAATCACCTCAAGTTTAACGCAAACTCCGGGACCGTTGAACTCATAAGAGACTAAAGGTAACCCGGCAGTCCTTTCACAAAACTCTTTGGCAATCGTTATTGGAAACTCATTTGACAAACAGAATTCCATGTTGTTGATCATATTGTTCGCACTAGCAACATCCCAGGTCAATGTCATCATCCAATATTTGCTCAACAAAATGTTAGCCTTTTGAATGTCGGGAGCCGCATCTAGTATCGTAATTTGTTGTAGTTGATTCTGCACTGTTGATATCAAACGGAAAGAGTGTGCATCATTTTTAATTGCTCTAAATTGATCAAAAATAGACTTGTTTGGAATTGCAAATATCTTAACCAACTCTCTAAAACCACCAATCAATATGGAATACTCCTCATCGTCAAGAGAGGGGAACGGCACTGTTGGCTCAAGTATCACTGGCATGGACTGTTCTAGACATACAAATCGTTCAGTGACCACTAATAGGTAATAAATCTTCCTCATTCTATGAGTTTCTGCTGGTGACCTTGAATATGTATCGGCTCTGTCAAGTCCCAAGATCTGTGCTAATGTGATCGCCTCACGCAAATAACATAAAGCAGTCAGAGTCGGACCAGCCCCTGCGTTAGCTAATGCAATGTGGAGAAAGAAAGATGTCAAAATGCACTCCAAAGTTGGTTCAGTTTTCTTCACTCGGATAGCTTCTGATGCAAAATCGACATCGAGTATACTTTTGGGAACGAGTTTTTGATTTGTCATAAATCTCACTTGGCTGGCGATAGTGGCACAAACAGCACAACTCAATGCATAAGCTGACCGTTCAACTGCTCGTGAAATCAACTCCGCCACAGATATAACTGGCCAAATTCCGTAATACCAAACTTGGTAAACATTGAGGCAAGGCAAAAGCGTCTCCAAGCTAATTATGGGCACAAACTGGTTACTCTCCAAAGCACTAGTAATAGCCAATTTTTTTATTGCATCTCTTGTCTTGTCATGGATTTTCTTTGGACCACACTTTTTCTTTACTCGAATATTTGTACACTCCAAACCATGAGTTATGCATCTGCTACAGGGCACTCTCAAATCACATTTGACCTTTCTAATACTGCACGAATCACAAGCTCTTTTGCTTTTGGGAACGGGCTGAGTTACAGAATTTTCCACACTATCTAAATTGTTTGTTTGGGATGAGTCTATCTTTTGTCTCGAGGAGCCTGCGCCGGAGTTATTCATGTGTGTCTGGTCCATTATCAGATTTATTTGGGCTGCATAAATCTCATCGTTGATTGAGTTGATATAGCTCTCAGGGGAAAGATCTAACTGCGACTCAAATGAGGACACGGAATGTGGATTGTTTTCGGAGGCTGTCCTAGCGGGGGAGTATTCTGAAACACTATGATAAGCCACTTCTGTATAGTTGTCGTAGTTGGCGTTCATATGGTTTGACTCCATCTTTGTCGATGTGAGGAGAATGTTTTTGAGCTTCGGAGATCTTTATATTTTTTTTCTCGTATATTGTGCTCCGAGATTTCTATGCGTTACCGGCGCTCAACACAAAGCCCACCAAGGGAGGTAAAGCTCCAGTAGTTGGAATAACTCGAGTGTGTGTTGATTAGAGTAAGCTGAAAGGATCTATGGGTTTTTATGACAGAAGTAATACGGTTTTAATAAATGTCCATTGCATGAAATTGTGCATGTCTGGATTGAAGGCACACTTGAAGGCCGCCATTAAAAAAGAAAACTAATTTGAATGGAATATACTACACACTACAATGGCCTTAGTCGATATGGCGGTGAGCAATTGTGCTTGCACAGCCTTATGGGGACTCATTGAATGTGAATGAAGTAGAAAAAAAATCAACAAACGAAATTCACAGAAAACGCGATTGAAAAACATAACAACGTACTAGCTCAATTCATCGATAGCAAACATGTCTGACACGGAAAACAATGGAGAGCAAAGGGAACTATCCGTCAAAGAGGAATACCAATTATGGAGAAAGAATTGCAGGTACATGTATGAGTTTGTAACTGAAACAGCATTGACCTGGCCATCATTAACAATACAATGGCTTCCAAACCATACAACTGAGGATGGAATCATCAACACTAAGCTCCTCCTTGGTACACATACATCCGGGAACGACCAGAACTATTTGAAAGTTGCTGAGACTCACCTTTCTGCTGACGGCGAACAGAAAGCCAACTCAAGAATTAAAATTGTACAGAAGTATACAAATAATCGTGAGATATGCAGAGCCAGATACATGCCTCAAGATTCCAATATAGTAGGCTCCATAAATGGGTCAGGAGAAGTTGATTTGTACCACTTAGACAGTGACGACGTCGGAAGTTATACACATTTCAGTCCTCACTCAGATAATGGATATGGTCTCTCATGGAACCCTATTAATAAAGGATTATTGTTGACAGCTGCTGATGATAAGCTAGTCTGCATCAGCGATACAAATAAAGACAATAAGTTGCTATTCAAAAAAGGAGATCTGACTGACATTGTCAATGATGCCAAATGGCACCATTTTAATGGCAATTTATTCGCTTCAGTTTCAGAAGACCAATACACTTACATCTACGATACTAGAGCAAACTCCGTTGCATCTAAATTTTACTCAAAAGAATCCTCCGGTATCAATTCGTTGACATTTTCTCCATTTTCACAAAACTTGCTTGCCATAGGGAACTCAAACTCCAGTATAAACTTGTTGGATTTGCGCAATCTAAACAGTAAAGGAACATCTGGTTTGTTGCATACATTGATGGGACACACCGAGGGCATAACGTGTATGGAGTTTTCGCCGCACAATGACGGAATATTAGCCACTGGTGGACTGGACAGGAGATTAATATTATGGGACTTGTTCAAAATTGGTGAGGAGCAACAGCAAGAAGATGCAGAAGATGGGTGCCCAGAGTTATTTATGATTCATGCTGGTCATACCGCCGGAGTTACAGATTTGAGTTGGTGTCCGTTTAAAGAGTGGACAATTGGGTCCGTTGCTGATGATAATATTGTCCATTTATGGGAGGTAAGCAAAGGCTTGTTGGTTAACGAAGATTCAACTGAAAACATTCCAAATAGTCTTCTTGAATAGGGTGTTTAGGAAGTACACTATGTATAGAAATCAGTCGTGTGATACGAGAATTTGTAATTCAAAAAAACTGAACAAAACAGAAGAGAGAAAAGAAAAAAAATTGGTCACAACACATATACCACCAAAACACCAAATCAAGTAGCATGTCTGATTTTCCACCTAATGTGTCGATAAGACCGTTGACTATTGAAGATATTGATCAATGTATAGAGTTGGAAAAGAAAGGATTCCCAGAAGAAGAGAGATGCACGCCTGCCAAATTTAAATACAGACTAACCGTGGCACCAGAATTGTGTTCAGGTTTATTCATTAGAGATTACGATTATAAATACAATTACATCAACTTACCAGAAGTTGCTAAATCACTCCAAGAGAAACACGATGCTGAAGAGAAGCGAGACCCAGAAACGACCAAAGAAGGAGAAACAGACGATGAGGAATTTCCTGAAAAGTCCTCCGTAGTTAAGGAAACCTTGATTGGCCATATCATAGCCACCAAGGTAGATGGTTCAAGAATCACTGAGGCTTCTATGGAACTCCCATCTAAGGATATTAAGGGTTCCGGACACTGTGAGTCATCTAGATACATCGGAATACACTCGGTTGTAATTGCCCCTAAATGGAGAGGCAAAAATTTGGCTGCGTTGTTATTGCATGATTACATTCAAAAATTGTCAAACCAAGACATGGGAGACCAAGTGGTTCTTATCGCTCACAAGGAATTGATTCCATTTTATGAGAAAATTGGCTTCAATAATATGGGTGAAAGTGAATGCAAGTTTGCCGACACTACGTGGTATGATATGGCTATAGATTTAGTGCCTGCTGATGATCTTTGATGCGCTACTTAGAGTTGTATATGTAACGTTTTTTAGCTTTAATGTTTCAGTGATAAAATATGACGTATAATGAGAAGGAGCTTAAGTCGTAGAATTTGCACAAAAATTATATCTCTCATCTTGTCCATCACCAATTATGTTTAAAATTCCCCAACCAGTTCAAAGATTATTCGATTCGGTGCCACTAAAGGTATACCAAGATGAATCTAAAGGCATCTCGCCTGAGAAGCTATATTCGTTTTCTTTGGAAAATCCAATAAACCCTCTCATACTAGGTGTTTACAACACTTTTGAACATGGCAAGTACGTTTTGCCAACCGACCCAGTGTCGCTTTTCACGTTGATTATACTAGCAAAAAAGAATGGCTTTGGCTTGCCGGACTTGAATAGCGAGAGTATGAGTGGTATTACTCGCATACCGTTTCGAGGATCCCCATCAAACTCACTTCCAATTTTGATCAGTGATGGCTCAGTTAGAGCGACTGAAAATTCAGAACAAATTGGAAAGAGAATTGCCTCAAACAATATAAACTCGGAGAAGGTTTTAATTATTAACGAATTTGTCGATACAGTGCTTTTTGATTCATGGATTTCATGCTTGTTAGTAGAGATGTTAAAACCGGAAACTTTCTACCAACTTTTTAGCATTAGCAACGAATTGGAATTATATGAGATAAAGAAGCAGATACCAGAGTGGAACAATTTCTCCGTGAGACATACATCACTTTTCGAGCACTACCAGAATGGTCAATATTTGCAAGCATTCTATGTTGCACAGTGTGATACATTCGAGGCCGCAATTAAACGGTTGAAAGGCTACTTGACTAGCTCCGATCAAGAAGGGTCTATAATAAAGTACAAAGTTGCAGCATTTGTCATCATTTTTGATCATTTTTTAAAAGAGACAAAGATGGGAGAAATATTGAGCAGGTTTCCAGAAATGATTACCAAATCATACGCAGTTTTGGAAAGCTAAGAAAATATAAAAGTTTGTAAATAGGATAATGCTTACGCTCTATCTTATACGTTTATCTACTCTATCGAATGGCCAACGAATCGACTCCACCAGTTAGAAGTACCTTGATGTTATCATCGATCAATTTCTCAGCTGTATCTGACAAATGCTTCTTTGGGTCCTGCTTACCAACATACCTCGTTCTCAATTGCTCCTCAGTCAACTCCTTCTCCTCACTGACTCTTTGATTGTATAACTTAGCTATGTTCACCATTTTTTCAGTACTCTCCAAGTTTTCAATTTCATTGTGATTATAGTTTGTAAGATTCAATCCTGATTGCCAATTCTTCTTGTGCAAATTGAGCAACATATTTGTATCATTTGTAGTCTTGTGGTAATCAATGTTTAATGAGTAATAGTGACGGTTCAATCCGTGTATCAAAGCTTGAATCGATGGTTTATTCAAGTGACCAACATTGGATGTTGATTGACGTGGCTCTTGACCCATCATCAATGTAGTGGTGTCAATGGTTCTAAACGCATCAATGACAACTTTACCCTTAACCGATTGAATCGGATCTATAACAACAGCAACAGCTCTCTTATTCAACTGTTCAAACGATTGTTGCGTGTTAACGTCAACTGATGATAACCAGCAGCCAAAACCGGGATGCGAGTGGTACCAGCCTACTACTGATTGATCCCTTCCCGTCTGTCTAAGCATGTCCATCATTTTAGTTTGAAACACATCATCTACAGCTTCAACGGAAACACCAGTACCTGATTGTGGCATGGCAAAGACATCGTAGACCTGTATTGTAAAATCGTCGACAAACTCACCCAACATCAACCCCATAACTTCCATTGGCACACCGGCTCTTCCATGCTTCAACATTTTAAGTAATGCGAGTGAAGAAATATAAACAGTTTCGGAATTATCAATTGCTGGTCCATCAGTTTGAGGCGGTGCTGCTCCGCCAAGACCTGCTCCTTGACCTAATAATCTTTGTAATCTTTCCATATCGTGTTGTGATTGAATGTATTGAGCTGAAATATCAGTGGCAACTGGACTTTACTTTTGGAAGTCTCTTTTTTCTTCAAGTGAGAGATCAAGCAGGTCACGTGAATCATTTGTATAAAGGTGACATTATACGGCTCCAAAATTGTTTTTTTTTTCAAAGTTTATCCTTTTCAAACCAACACAGGAGTAACATTCATTGTAAAGTCAATTACAATGGCAGATGGACCCAGGTCACTAGAGGGTAAGAAATACCCAGCCAAAAAGCATGCTCAAAACGTCCTTTTTCATTTTGATAAAAAAAACTCTAAAAAGGCCCAAAATGTATCATTTTTCATAAGTGGAGAAGACTTGGAGTTGTACAAATATTGCGATCAAACAAGACCATTTAGACAAAACAGATACTTTTTCTATTTGAGTGGGAACAATATTCCAGGATCTCATGTGTTGTATGAAAGTGACAAGGATAAATTAACTATTTATTTACCTAACGTGGACAAGGAAGATATCATGTGGTCTGGTTTACCGTTGTCTAGGGAGGAGGCTGCAAAAAAATTTGATGCCGACGAAATCAAATATGCTGCTGATATTTCAGGTAATTTGAAGGCTTTGAAGAATAAACCATACACGACTGATATTAATAAGTTCAACCAAGATTTTAGCTCGCTCTTGATTGAGAAAGATGAGGATTTTTTTTACGCATTAGATGAAGCTCGTGCATTCAAAGATGAATATGAAATTGAATTGATGAGACACGCTGCAAAGATAACCGACAACTGTCACCTTGCAGTTATGTCTGCTTTGCCAATTGAGACCAAAGAGACTCATATACATGCTGAGTTTATGTACCATGCATTACGTCAAGGGGCTAAAAACCAATCTTATGATCCGATATGTTGTAGTGGTGAATCTTGTTCCACTTTGCACTGGGTTAAGAATGATGGGGATATAACCCCAGATAAACGTTCAGTTTTGATTGATGCTGGTGCTGAATGGGATTGCTATGCAAGTGACGTTACTAGATGTTTTCCCGTGAATGGTGAGTGGACAAAAGAGCATTTAGAAATATACAACCTTGTTTTGAAAATGCAGGAAGAAGTTTACAAATCAATGAAACCAGGTATTGAATGGGAAGACCTTCACTTGAAAGCACACCGAGTATTGATTGAAGGATTCAAACAATTGGGCATTTTTAAAGAGGAATATACAGTGGAGGAAATCTTCAAAGCTAAAGCCAGTGCAAGATTTTTCCCTCATGGATTGGGCCATATGTTAGGTATGGATACGCATGATACTGCGGGATATGCAAACTATTCTGATCCTGACCCTCTTTTGTGCTATTTGAGAATTAGAAGAAGGCTTGAGCCGAATATGGTTGTGACAAATGAACCTGGATGTTACTTTTCCCCATTCTTGTTAGAAGAGACCTTGAATGATCCATCAAAGAGCAAATACATCAACAAAGAAGTCTTGGACAGATACTGGTACGTTGGTGGTGTTAGAATAGAGGATGACGTTTTAATCACCAGGGATGGATATGAAATCTTTACAAAGGTGACTAAAGATCCTAAGGAAATTAGCGAAATAGTAAAAGCTGCCTACGAAAGGGGTGAAAAAAGCTATCACAATGTCATTTAGGGGATGGAGGATATAGGGTTATAGCCAATACATATGGTCTGTTAATCAAAACGAGCTGTCGCTGGTCAATTTAATGGCTTTATTTGTAAGTGCAACATTGATTGTTTTTTGTGTAATGTTAGCCTATTTTTACTTCCTCAACTTTACAACTCTCTCTGTCACCGACATTTTTTTAGTTTTCTTTTGTGTGGGTTTATCCTCGTTTTCCCTTTTCAATTGCTATTTCTTCAACAACTAAACACTTTTACAAAAATGGACGAAAACTACGACGTTATTGTTTTAGGAACAGGATTGACTGAATGTATTTTATCCGGTCTTTTATCAGTTGAAGGAAAGAAGGTGTTGCATATCGATAGACAGGATTTCTATGGGGGTGAATCGGCTTCTCTTAACTTGTCGCAATTGTACGGCAAATTCAAGCCAACAGCTCAGAGACCTGAATTAAAAGGAAGAGATAGGGATTGGTGTGTTGACTTGATCCCTAAGTTTCTCATGGCAAATGGTGAATTGACAAATATATTGGTTCACACTGAGGTAACACGTTACATCGAATTTAAACAAATTGCAGCTAGTTATGTTTATAGAAATGGAAGAATTGCCAAGGTTCCATCAAATGCAAAAGAAGCATTGGCTTCACCATTGATGGGAATTTTTGAAAAGAGAAGGATGAAGAAGTTTTTGGAGTATATTCAAAATTATGACGAACAAAATCCGTCGACTCACCAGGGATTCGATTTGGATAAAAACACCATGAATGAAATTTACACTTACTTTGGATTAGAGAGTGGTACAAAGGATTTTATTGGCCATGCAATGGCACTTTGGTCAAATGATGACTATTTGAATGAGGTTGCTAGACCCACGTATGAGAGAATTTTATTGTATGCACAATCCGTTGCCAAGTATGGAAAATCGCCTTACATATATCCATTGTATGGATTGGGTGAATTGCCCCAGGGATTTGCCAGATTGTCTGCCATTTATGGGGGAACTTATATGCTAGATACACCAATCGATGAAGTCTTGTATGAAGGTGAGGGTGATGACAAGAAATTTGCTGGTGTTGTTACAAAAGAAGGTACAGCTAAAGCTCCGATCGTTGTTGCTGACCCTACATACTTTCCTGAGTACGTAAAGAAAACCGGACAAAAAGTAATTA
The DNA here is from genome assembly GCF_000315875.1 of Candida orthopsilosis Co 90-125. NCBI lineage: Eukaryota > Fungi > Ascomycota > Pichiomycetes > Serinales > Debaryomycetaceae > Lodderomyces > Lodderomyces orthopsilosis. The sequence goes on from NC_018301.1 coordinate 42,998, forward strand.
GGGCTATTTGCTTATTAGACCACCCAATTCCAAACGTGGACTTGGATTCTTTGCAAATCATCATTCCACAGAATCAAGTTGGAAGAAAGAATGATATTTATATTGCCGTGTTGTCTGACGTTCACAATGTTGTTCCAAAAGGACACTTCCTTGCTATTGTTTCCACTATTATAGAGACTGAAGCGCCACACATCGAATTGGAACCTGCATTCAAATTATTGGGTTCAAGATTAGACACATTGATGGGTATTGCTGAATTATACGAACCAAAGGATGATGGAACAAAAAATGGTATTTACTTATCAAAGAGTTACGATGCTAGTTCTCACTTTGAGTCTACGACTGATGATGTCAAAGATATCTACTTTAGAATCACTGGAAAACCATTGGTTTTGAAAAAGAGGGAAACCGAAGAGGACGAGTCAAATGTAATTCCATAATTAGAGGTAGTTAGAAATGGAAAGAAAACTTGGTTCAATACGTAATACATTTTATTTTATCCAATCGTCAGTTAAGCTATGCCTCTCGGGAAAAGATATTACCCCCCAACGACTTTCTTGGTATTTCTGACTCAGTCAAAAACTTTGCCTCGAATTGACCGCCAATGATTAACACATCTCTAGTCAAATCAACAACACAACGATGTCTTTTCAACATATCCAAACCAAACAAGATACCAACCGAGGTGTCAACAACGTAGAAGGAGCAGGGCAACTCGACACCTGTTCCATGTATCTCAAGCGGTACGCTATGTATTTTTCCTCCAATATTTTGAGTACCAACACCAACAGCTTGACCTTGGAATCTCTTGTCAATTAATCTTGATATACCACATTCCTGGGCTATATCAGGACTAATGATTGTCATGGCAGCACCAGTATCAACTAATGCAATTTGTTCAACGCCGTTGATTTTCAACTTGAGATAAAGCATGTTGACGCTAGTGAAACTTTCAGGACTGATGTCCCAAGCCAACTTCATATTCTCCTCAATTGCTTCTTGTTGAATTAACTCCATGATACGCGTTTGGTTTTCTGGATTATCGGGATCTTGTTGCAAGCGGAGAAGCTCTGCCTGTGACGATGACGAATCTCGTTGCTCTTCCCTAACTTGCTCTATCATCAAGCTTCTAAATTGCTCAACATTATTGATTGCATTGTAAAGACTAGGCTGGGTCATTCTGATATTTTCAAGAGCTTGTGGATCTGACAAGATCTGTTGCCTGACCATTTCCACCCGCTCATTGATTTGTGTGCTCGAGGGATTTGTCATTGCAGAAGTCGCAGCCAGATGCAGTGGCTGTGGAGGTGGTGCTTGAGTAGCTCTAGCCTTAGACAAGATCAACAAATCATTGTTGACGATTCCCAATTCGGTCAACGTTTCATTTGCCTTCAATGGGTTTCCATTCAATTTCAAGGTTTGTTCGTCAGGACTGACGCCAGTTTCGGCTTGAAGATAAGCCTTGAAATCGTCTAGTGATAAGGATTCTGGAACATCCACCGATATGATGTCTCCATTAAAATCTAATGATATCGTTAATTGCATTGCCGTTGAAGAAAAATTGAAAGTTGCAAATAGGACAGAGAAATTTTGGTTATTTATATGCTACATTATTATCACCAGTGGCAAAAAACCAATTTTATTACTAGTATACATACACATCCAAATAGGAGTGACCTTTCCTCCTTCTGTTAATGTCGCATGATTAGTTCACCAACGCCCCTAAACCCATTGTTTATGCATTTACCACGTCTGGAATAATCATAGCCACCTGTCCACCGTTCAACAACATTTTCTTGACAATTACATCTTGCTCATCTTTATCGTTATTATCAGTGACAACGGTAACATCTTCCAAGACCATGTTGACGTAATCATCAAACCCTATTAGTGTTCCACGAAATTCTTTATCACTTGTCATCAATATACGAACCTTCTTTCCGATTGATCTATCTATAACTTCCAATGGAAGTACCTGTTGCGGTATTGTTCCACTTATTCCTTCGACAGTAGTTTCCTCACTCATTTTATGCTCGCTGTGTTGCTTCAGTTGAGTCTTTGTCAAGTGTCGAAATTTTTTTTCCTTACTTCAGTTCAGGCTACACAAAAGGAAAGTTCAGTAATATTAATTAAATCCGTTATGTAGAAAGATCATTATACACTATGCAGTAGCCCAATTCTTCTTTCCTTTCCAACCTTCAAAATCAATCAATGCTTGCATACAGCCCCATTCTGTAATTTTATTTTGAAGCCAGACCAAATTCACCGGCTTGGTCAAATAGTCATTACAACCAGCAGTTAATGCATTCTTCCTATCGACTGAAGAATTGGATGATGCAGTCAAAGCGACAATAATCACTGGCGACCTGAAGGTATTTGTATCCAATTTATCATCAGGTTGCAACTCATTTAACGCCAATCTGCTCAACTCTGTATCATCAAATACACCAATTTTATTCAACTTCTCCAAATGCCGTATTTCCTTTGTAGCCTCTATACCCGATTTCACAGGAAGTTGAATATCCATCAAGACTAGATGAAATCCACCTTTTTTCCACTTGTCGATAGCTTCTTGCCCATTTTTAGCAATTTGGTAGTTGATTTTCCGTTTCCTCAAGAATGCACCCAAAATAGCTTGATTGATGGCATTATCTTCAACAACAAGAACAGAAATGGATGGAAACACTTTCTCTAAAGCCGGATCACTGGGTTTGTCAGATTTGTTGTTTTTATTGGAGCTGATGGTCTTTGTCAAGGATGGTAAAATATCACCTTTGGACGACTCTATTGGAGGTGCTGGTGACGGAGAAGAGACAAATTCTGTATCAATTTTCTTATATTTTATAGCAGGGTGCTCCTGTGGAGAGGTCGCTTCAACCTTTGCATCGTGTTGAGTACAGTCGTCGGTGTTTGCTCCGGTACTCTCTTGTAACATCTTGGATTTTGATGGGGTGCCATTTGAATTAGAATTAATGGAGAAGTTTTTTGGCAAAAGAAGTATCGCTTGTAGATTAGACTTTTGCAAAGGAGAATGAACAACATTTGTATGAGATTGATCTCGAGGAATGGGTGAGTTTTTGGCTGCTGTTATGGAAGGCGATACCGATCTATCTTTATAGGGTGCACCGGGCATACTAGAGTAACTTGATTTGGGCGCTGGAAAGTTCTTCAACGCTTGACTCAGAGATTGTGAGTGTTGTAGTTGGTGTGATGACAAACTTTGTGTTGTTGGAGTCTGTTTCGCAAGTTCCGCTTGTCGTGGTTGAGGATGTTTCATTTGAAATCTATCACTTGAAGGTTTAACAAGAGGGCCGTCTTGATCGGAATAAGAGAGTCGATGATTTGACTCCGTGGGTGTATTTCCCTCCCTTGTTGTACTTCTCTCGATTATTATTGCATCCCTCATTCCCATACCTTGTGGAAAGTGCATATCTAGAAGCTGCCACACGTTCTGATCTGGATTTAATAGCACCACGTCATCAATTGGTCTATTTTTCTCCGATTGTGTCTCCAGCAAATAATCATTATTCGTGTTATTGAACGTTTCCAACTTGAGGGTTAAATTGGCGGCATCGTCGAACCTTCCAATTGAGTTTGGGTATTTCTGAATTATTTGTAACTTCAAATCATCAACAATGTCGTCCCTGTGTGCCAATATCGTCGTTGGTGTTCCCTGTGGCACCTTTACCCAAATTCTCCGAGGTTTACTATACTCCTCATCTGCCGCTGTCCATGTAGTTGGAGTCAGCTTCCGACCAGGGTAGTTTAAAGACTTGCCCCCACTTGTGTCCACCAGTAGGTTGGCTTTCTTATCGTTCTTGTGGTACTTGTTCTGCGACGAATTCAAGGAAGTGCTGACTCCGCTCATTGGAGCGCTCATTGAATGTCTTGGTATCAGATTCATCGATGGGGATTTCATCTGATATGGAGGAGCAAAGTCACCACTATTGTACATATGGCTCATTGTTGTTGGTTAGGAGAGTATCTTTGGTGATTAGTTTCAGATTACAATTTTTTCCTCAAAATTATAAGCTCGTTCTTGTATCGGCTATAGGTATTATCAAATGCGACAGAGTAACATCAATATATTAATTTTTAGAAAGGATCATTCTCAGTTATCTTCATCGTCGTCTTCGGTGTTTTGCGCTTCACCTTAGTCAGAACTTATACTAGATGTAGGTTGTGACTCCCCAGGGCTATCCACCTTTACGGGGGCTTCTTCATCATTTCGTGAAGTAATTCTCTTCTTTTAGCTAGTTTAAGCTGCTATTTCCTCACCACTATTCTCCTCACTAAACAATTTCTTTCTCTGCTTATCCGAATTTTGCCATTTTTGTTTCAATGATGCTATATATACGCCTTATGAGTTTCTTGTTCCACTTTCTCTGAGTTTTCCTCTGTCCTGTTAGACTTTTCATTTTCTGGTTTCGATTTTACAGCTTCGTCGTTGAATAGATCTTCTTCCCCTTCTCCTTTTCCCTCTCTCGGACGTATACTGCGTTCATTGGTTCCGTTGTTACACATCTATGGCTAATCGTATCTTGGAAAAAGATGCTTAAAAACGTGATTAATTGTGTAATTTGTAATGCATACATAAAGGCTAACTTCTCAAAAGAAGAATTCAATGCTCTACTCTGAAACCTGTGCAGGTAATTCACACTACAACGTACTTTACTCTTGGGTGTTTGGAAATCCAAAAACAGAAATATCATTCACTATACATAACTGATTACTATTCCCAGTCGTCATAATCATCATCATCATCGACATCATCAGCTTTCTTTTTGTCTTTCTCCAAAATCTTAGGAGGGCTAGTTTGTAAAGGGGCGTCTTCCTTTACAGAAGCCTCATCATCCTCGTCATCCCAGGTAAAGTTATCCTCCTCCTTTTCCTCTTTCTTCTCCTTCTCCTCTTTCTTCTCCTCGTTTGCGTTGTTCAAAGGTGAGCTGTAAAGTACTTCCTTTTCTTGTGGCGTGCCGGATTCTGGTCTCACGGCAACTATATTGGAGAAAAACGACGTAAATTGAGTGACATATTCACTGGCTTTATTTTCGACGGCTTCCAACTGAGAGTCCAAGGCATCTAGTGCGTTATTTGCAGTTTTCTTCAACTCATCTATGTGTAAACGTTGCTCTAGATTCGCTTGTTTCAATTGCTCCTCAAATGCTCTAAAGCTTTCGCTTACTGCTTGTAAGTTTTTGTTCTCACTGACATTTGCCTTTAATGTATTCAATTGTTTGACCAAATTCTGTTTATGCTCGTCTAAATGGTATTTGTCTTTAAGTAAGCCAGAATTATCTCTCCATATATCTTGAAATTTGGATTCTATTACGCCATATGCTTTGTCGATTTCCTGTTCCAAATTCTCTATAGTTTGCTCCGTCTTGTTAGACTTTTCAGTTTCTGACTTCAATTTGGGAGTTTCTTCATTGAAAATCTCCTCTTCTTGGACGTATACTGTGTCTATTGGATCCATTGTTCTAAAAGGTTTGTTTTGGGATATAAGGAATTCGGCTCGTGATTATTAGGATTTCCGAAAAGTTGATATATTTTATGGGCGTGTACATTGGTAAATTTCCATCACCTTTATTATCCTGCCAAAATTTACTGTACCTGAAGAAGGATTATTCGTACATGATTATTGTGAGCAATGATTGTTGGAGACTACGAGGCATGTACAGAATAAGAACAAAGTTTGATACCATAATTATAGAGACAGCCTATTTGAAGCTTGGAATTAGTCATGGAAGATTATTTTTTAGAGTTGGTCGTATCTCTCGCGCCAATTGTTTCGGTCTGGCGGACTTCACCCACTGATCGCGCGTTATAAATATCAAGCGCTTTTCTGAACAAATCTGGTCGATGGAGTTTCCTCAAACAACTCAATGTCTAATGCATTTAAAGGTTGCTTATTGTCCATTAAAAATGCCAAGTTCAAGAAGAATTCATTGAAAAATGCACCGTTTGTATTTGCAAATCCTATCCCTGATTTTCAAGTAATGTGGGGTGTCCAAGATAACGACACGAGCAAGACCAGTGCTCACAATTGGGCTGTGACAGGACCTTCGAAATCAACAATGTTGAAAATTGCAGCTGGAGATTACATATCATTTCCACCGCTTTCGAGATCTTATCCACTTATCAATGAACCAGCGACCCAACTTCAATTTTTAAATTTTAACGATAAATCTGGTTTAGATAGGGTACATATGTCAGCCAGGTATGAATCATATTCCTTCAAGGGTGTATTGGAAATGAGTGACGACACAAACTCCGTATTCAATTATATCACAGGTTTGAACAATTATAACACCCAGCATAAAAATTTCAACCTGCAATATATCAATCACCTTATGTCGCTTTTCAATTTGAGTCACCTTCAAAAGAAATGGATCAACTCATTGAGTAATGGTCAAATGAGGCGAGCAAGAATTGCTAAATCCTTGGTAAACAAGCCAAGACTCTTGATTATTGATGACCCCTTTTTGGGTCTTGACCCTTCCAACACAGAGAAAGTGAGCCAAGCATTGAGGAATGCGCATGAGACCCTAGGAACTAGCATTGTTTTAGGTTTACGGTTACAGGATGATATACCGAGCTGGATTGAAAACATTTCTTTCGCAAATGAAGAAGGAATTGCATTGGCAGGACGTCAAAGTGATCCAGAAATCTCAAATAAGTTGAAAAAAATTATCAGTGCCAACGTTGACATTGGATTAGACGAGAAAAAGTTAACCGAAAAGATTTTAGTGAGGATCAACCCCGATACAATAACCGAGGCAGAGCCTATCCACATTGAATTCAACAATGCGAGGGTTGCTTACAAGGACTTGATTATCTTGAAGGATTTTAACTGGATGATTCCAAAGGGAAGCAAGTGGAGAATCATGGGAGATAATGGAACCGGAAAGACCACCATTCTCTCGTTGATCACCGCTGACCACCCACAGAGTTGGAGATCTATATTGAAAATAAACGACAAATTGAGAAAGACAGGAAGTGGTGTTACCTTTTTCGATGTCAACAACCAAATTGGTATTTCTTCACCTGAATTACACGCATTGGTCCCACAACACAACAGTACAATGAAGGATATAATATATAACGGATTAGTTCGAGATATTGGAAATTCAAATTTTGCTTACAAAGCAAAGTTGGAAAAATTAGATAAAGATACACGAGATCGAGCTCTTTACATTTTGAACAAGTTTGGGGACATACTAGAACAACATGGTAATATGCCATTCATCGATTTGAGCATGACGAATCAGAAATTGGCTTTGTTCCTTAGAGCTGTGATTAAGAACCCTGAAATATTGATCCTTGACGAAGCATTCTCGTGTATGGAGGACGCTCAAGTGATGCGTCGTTGTCACGACTTCATTGCTCAAGATCCTTTATTTAAGAACATGACAATACTATCTATTGGACATATTGATTGGGAATTGAACAAATACGACTACATGCTCAAGTTAACTGGAGATGAAAATAGATCATATGAAGTGTATAAAGTAGAAACCAAATAGATTATATAAAAAGCTATTGTACAAAACTATTTACATGTTTTCCCCTATATTTTCTTAATTACATAATCATCGCGTAATGCTTCAATTTGTTCTTTTTATTTTTTTATTTTTTTTTTTTCGCTTCTTCCGTTCTTCGTTTCTTTCTTTGAAGAAGATACCTAGCATAAAAGGGGCAAAGTTCTATACTAATCATACGAGTGACACCAAGCCACATATTCTGAGTGATTGATAACACGCAAATCGCTCATTACGGAACGCTACATTGACATCTACAGGATTCCACTCACGTTTCATTCATTAAATACTTTGCTGTTTCTACGTTGGTTTAATCAACAAAAAGCACGAGATACTAAAATTTATTAATATTGCATCTACATGCTGAGCTAGCTAAGTCTATTTATTAACATACACTGCATCTCCATAATGTCAACATCAACAAAAACATACTCAAAGTCAATTCCAAACGCACCGGAAGATAATCGACCCATTGAAATCAGGAGTAATCTTGAATATGGAAAACAACTGTCGAATGACTATTTATACGTCTCAAAACACCCTGTTGGAGAGCCTTTACCGACCCCAATTGATGATGATCCACCATACGCCATCTATCTATTAACATACTTAAATTACCTCATATTGATTATCATTGGACACATTAGAGACTTTTTTGGAAAGATTTTCAAACCACAAGAATACAAGCATTTAGTTGAAAAGGATGGGTACGCCCCATGGTACGATGGGTTTGAGAGTTTTTATGTTCGTAGACTAAAAACGAGAATTGATGATTGTTTTGCCAGACCAATTTATGGAGCACCAGGAAGATATATCAAATGTTTCAACAGAATAAGAGATGGGAAAACTGGTTACTTGTATGATGGAACGTCGAAGGAGTGTCTCAACTTGTCTTCATACAACTACCTTGGATTTGCTCAATCAAGTGGAGCTTGTACTGATTTTGCGTTGAAGTGTGTTGATGAGTACAGTACTTCTGGATGTTCACCAAGATTATACTGTGGTACAACCGACTTGCACCGTGAATGTGAAAGAGTTATCGCAGATTTTGTTGGAAAAGAGGATGCCATTATTGTAAGTCAAGGATACGGAACAAACGCAACGTTTTTCGCATCTGTGGCTGACTCAAAAACATTGATTATCTCCGATGAATTGAACCACGCATCAATTAGATTTGGTATTAGAATTTCCGGGGCAATCGTTAAGGTCTATAAGCACAATGATATGAAAGATTTGGAACAAGTTATCCGTAATCAAATTGCACAAGGGCAACCAAAGACTCACAGACCTTGGAAAAAGATTATAATTGCAGTAGAAGGTTTGTACTCCATGGAGGGCAACATGTGTAACTTACCTGAGATCATTGAGCTAAAAGACAAGTATAAATGTTATTTGTTTGTTGATGAAGCGCACTCTATTGGCGCTTTAGGCCCAGAAGGAAGAGGAATCTGTGACTATTTTTCAGTAGATCCAGCTAGGGTCGACATTTTGATGGGTACTTTGACCAAGTCGTTTGGTGCTACAGGTGGTTACATTGCTGGTGATAAAATATTAATCGATAGAATGAGATTAGACTATCAAACTAATTCATACAGTGAGTCTGTACCTCCACCGGTATTGGGACAAATTATCTCATCATTGAATGTCATTAGAGGTACTCTTAATCCTGGAGAGGGGCAAGAGAGATTACAACGAATTGCTTTCAATTCGCGGTACTTGAGATTAGGATTGAAAAAGTTGGGATACATTGTATACGGTGCTGATGACTCACCTGTTATTCCAGTGTTATTATTCTTACCTTCCAAAATGCCAGCGGTCTCGAGAATGTTGTATGATTTGGGAATTGCCGTGGTTGTTGTGAGTTATCCAGCAACTCCATTAGCCAGCGCTAGAGTAAGGTTATGCGTCTCTTCGGCATTAACGAAAGAGGATTTGGATTACGTGCTTGAGAAGTTTAGTCAAATTGGCGACTTGTTATACTTGAAATTTAGTAGTGGTATTGCCGGAGGGTCCAAGACACCCGGAAAACCGCCACGTTGGACCATTGAAGATGTTTTGGCAACCAATGTCGAGGATAGTAAAAGACCTAAATTACTATAATGTGTAGAAATTTGTATAGATGTGTTTTATTTAGATTAATAATTTAATAATTTGAGAAACCTTGACAGCGAACAAAACATTTACTTTAGTGCCACACTATACCTTAACTACGTAATGGCTATGATTCCCGCAGCTTACATACCCCCACTACGATTTAACCTAGTTCAGCCCAATCTATACCGTGGTGCATATCCACGACAGCCGAATTTTAAATTTTTAGAAACACTCAAACTCAAAACGATAATTTCGTTGACTCCAGAACCTATAACTTCAGAGACAGATCCTGTTTTTTACCAATGGGCCCAAGAACAATCGATTTGCTTGATACATTTGGAATGCGCTTCAGGGGGTAAAGGGAAGAAGAGGTCTGTGCCGTTGGATTATGATTTAGCATTGACAGCTCTTAATCTTATGATCCATAATAAGAATCAGCCTATCTTTATTCATTGCTTGAACGGTGGACAAATCACAAGTTTGCTAGTAGCGTGTTTGAGAAAGCTACAATTTTGGTCTGCCATTTCAATCTTTAGCGAGTTTATCAATTTCACCACCAATATCACGGTAAATGACCGGTTGTTTGTCACGAATTTTCATGGAACGGTGAAAATATCTTCCAAAAATAAGGTACCCTGGCTTTGGGTCGGTGTTAGTAAGCACTTGGTTATGAACCATCCCAAATTAAAGGTGATAGAAATCGATGATGCTCAAGATGGCAATATAAATGCAGAATTCGTAAATTAAACTATACACGTTGAAAAAATAAACAGAATGCATTCTTGTTCATAACTTCGTTTGGAGAAACGTTAAAAGTGATTTTGGAGTCATCAAAGTAGCACCACCGCTTCTTTCCCCTCTTGTAAACATATGAAGTGTAGTGACCAGTAGAGAGGGTGCCAAAATGGTTGGCGACACCATAGAGTTTGTATCTGAATGGAGGTTCTTGATTTCTCACTGGAAACGACTCAATAATAGTGGTCTCCTCTTCGATGGACATCTTGGGTGCGTCGGCATCGCCCATGATAGTTCCTGGCTTTGTCCAATACTTCGTCAAATCCAACATCTCAGTCACTGGATAAGTTACAAAAGTCTCCAACTTGCGTATTTGTCCACTGGTGTTTACTTTGAACCGCTTGAAGTTGACTATCAAAACTTGAGGCAATCGAGTAATTGCAATTTTTTTGGTTGATCGAGTGAACTTTTTGCAACGTGAGCAATGCCATTTGTTTCCATCTTCGAGCAACTCAGTGGTGGTAAACTCTTCAATACAATCCTGCAAAGTAACCTTTTGTGTTTGATTCAACCTTTCGGGAATAGGAAGAGTCAATATGGAAAATGCATTGTAAGTGGTTGAAGTTGTCCTACACTCTAAGCAACGTAATTGAGACAAATACTGTCCTTGAAAATTATCAACGATGATGGAAAAGTTCAACTTCAAATACCTCTCCCATTCTATGGTCGATGCTAGCCTTACTGGTAAGATTTCTCTATTCTTTTCCTGTTCGGGTGTTAACTCTGAGATCCTCTTTTTCTCATTCGGATCTAGAACTGGCATTTGGTTCAAATCTTCATGCAAACCGTCTAATAAGAACGTGACAAATTCTGTACAGTCTTGTTGAGAGCATGAAGCAAATTGTCTCCCCGGGGAGCACTCACCGGCAATCTTTTTGAATTTTGATGGACTAAAAACCTTTCCGTTATTATTCAACATGTTTAAAAGTAGCTCAACAAAGGCTGAGGTAAGTTTCCCTTGTGTACCGAGTTTGTTATTGACGTTAATATGCTGCTTATAGGAACCATTCATAGATATAGATGGAAAAAAAAAAGTCGTTAGTTGTGGTGTGGCAGCCAAGCATTGAATCATGCAATTCATGTAGCATGAGTTACCCAAATTCACCAAACCTGTGGCAAATTCATCTAGTAAGTTTGATATCTGGTCTTTCTGTGGTTTGGAGGATACTACTGATGTAGGAATACTCGATGGAGCATTTGTCTTTGAAACTGATTTAGTTGTAATTGTGCCCACTGATGGAGGATTGTATGGTTGCACACCCATTACCTGTGATACTAGCAGTGCACCTTGATTGTTTGTCAGCATATTGTTCTTTGTGTGCGCCCGGGGCTTTTCATTTGCCAGCTCGACGGGACTACTTTTTCTAGCTGATGATAAATAATCGTCAAAAGACTTGGGGTAAACCATGCCGTTCATATCTACATCAGCCAGCAGCTTGCGCGAGTTTTCAATACCTTCGTCGCCATATATATCATACCAGTTTTTGATCCCACCAGACAAGTAAATGGGTCGCAATTTAAGTCGGGAAGATATCAATGGATTCTTAACTGTCAATAATTCAACCAATCGTTGAAATGGATTGACTGATGCCTGTTCAAACCCTTTAAGGATTTCAATAAATCTGTTATTTCCCAGCACACCAAACTTGAAATCGTATAGCACAACATAATCAAACTTCTGTCGATCCTCAAAAATCTTGTACTTTTGGTGCGACATTGTGTGTTTCAATTTAGCTTCTAAATCCTGGCTAGTTGCCTCGTTTGGAAGGTCATTCACTAAAGAGGGATCTATATTGATAACATTTGGATGCTTGATATGGTTGTGCACGTAATCCTTACGAGGTCTGTAATCAATGAGTAAAACCTTACTGTCTTTGTCTTTGACAAGTTCGTGGAGATCTGTAGGACTGACCAGTTCTTGATACCCGTTGGAAGCTACCGTTCGCTTTGTTGCTACTGCTATTGTTGACTTGCTACCTTCCTTTAGTGCTTTGAATCGATCAAGTAAATCATCATCATTGGTTTCAACATGTAAATGATTTCGAATTACCTCTGCCTGTGGTGCCCTCTTTTCTATAACGCCTTTCACCATTGAGTGAAGCTCATCACTTGCTCCCTTTATCTTTGCGTCAAAATGTTCGAAGTAGCGTTTCAGTAAAACATAAAGTATATACGCTAGCTCATAATCGCAGTAACCTTCTTTCTCCAACAACCTGCACTGAGAAACCAACCGTTCCACAAGGTATAGTTGGCATGGGACTATGGTTTTTATTCGTGTAGGCTGTTGTACTAGCTTATTAAATATAAGGTCTTGGATTGCGTCAAGTTGTTTTATAGTGAGAGTGGCAGTCATGGTTGTGGCGTATGATTAGTGAGATCCACCTTAGATATTTCTAAAGCTCCATTTTGCCTTTAATGCGGTTGGCGCTACCACGTTATTTGATAGGCACCACTGTATCACTTCTTTGATGTCTTGACAAACATACAAAGGGCCGTGGATGAGAAAAAGACTAGGCTAGGATCACTTGGCTTATCAAAACAGTGCATATGCTTGGCGCCTTTATTATCAACTCCCCATTAAGTTGCCTGGAGTGAGTCCGTATTTGCATTCACATTGTAAGCCCATGAAGGTAAATTGCGGTTAAGTAAGCATTCAAGATGCATTAACTCTCAATACTTGTTTTATTTTATTTTAAATTTGCATTCTCCTTCAGTTAAGCCCATCTTTAATTTTTTTGTAAATGTTCACCGTATTTCCGTGCAAACAAAAGAGAAAAACATGGGAGATTTGCGCAAATTTTGCAACAATTTTTTGATACACTATTTTTCCCATAAACACACACCAAAATAGCAACACCATGGCCTCGTTGAGAGGTAAAAGCGGATACTTTGAGTCATGTTCAACATATACTGATAAAGAAAATTACTTCCTCGTTGATTCCCGGTATGAGATTATTAGAGTTTTAGGTAAAGGGTCGTATGGAGTTGTTTGTTCTGCAATAGACACCAAGAGTTTGAGTACAGGCCTTGAGCATAAGATTGCAATAAAGAAGGTGACGAAAATATTTACCAAAGATATACTTTTGGTTAGAGCAATAAGGGAGCTAAAGTTTATGAAGTTCTTCAAGGGGCATAAAAATGTACGTTGATTCAAGAAGAATATCAAAAACAAAACATACTAACAGAACCATTAGATCGCATCATTGCTCGATTCCGACATTGTCTATGTGAAACCATATGATGGTCTTTATTGTTTCCAGGAGTTGGCAGACCTTGATTTGGCGAGAGTGTTGTATTCGAATGTCCAATTATCGGAGTTTCATATTCAAAATTTTATGTATCAGGTGTTGTGTGGCCTCAAGTATATACACTCAGCCGATGTTATACACAGAGACTTAAAACCGGGGAATATTTTAGTAACGACTCAAGGGACACTTAAGATTTGCGACTTTGGTTTAGCACGAGGAATAAACCCCAAATTTTTCAAAAACCGTACTGCCACAATCACCAACTATGTTGCCACAAGATGGTATCGTGCACCTGAATTGATATTATCAACAAAGAATTACTCAAAAGCGGTTGATGTTTGGGCCATGGGCTGCATACTTGGGGAACTATTTGGAAGAAGACCACTTTTTCCAGGAAAGAATCTGCATGAACAGATTCATGAATTATTCAAGATTTTGGGCAGCCCACCGCCAGAGACGATAAAAAAGTACAATTGGAAGATTGAGGGGATTCTGTGGGTAAAGTACAAATCAGTCAATTGGAGATCCATATACCCATTTGCCCCGATTGAAGCAATCGATTTGATAGACAACCTATTACAATGGGATTGCAAAAAAAGATTTACTGTTGATGAAATACTTGAGCAGGACTTTCTCAAGTATGTCAGAAATGTTCCCGAAGAAGCAAGCAGCAGATCGTTTTTTGATTTCAGTTTTGAGGAAAACTTTTGTAGCATACCTCGGTTGAAGGAAGTGTTGGAGGCAGAGGTGAGTGAATTTACTGAGACCTGCAATATTGGAGACTGAAGTAATACTGAAAAACGCTTAGATATGGTCGAACTGTACGTTTGAAAAAAGGGGGAGTTCAAGTTATAGTAACTTCATACTTTCACTATAACAATAAACTATAAAAAGAACAATAAATGATTTTTCTCTATCCCCCCACAATTTCAACTAGTGGCAATTAGTAACTCTACAGATAAATTCTCTATTGTTGCAGAAAAATATCTCGTGCATTTTTTACATCATGCGAAATTAGCTAATTTTAACCAAATCGTAGCATGTATTGATGACAGCGTTTCATGTTTCACAAACAATGAACCTACAGTTAACGTAAGAACCCCTTTTTTTCCAAATTAGTATAAAAGTAAAGGGTTTTTAACAGTACTTTTTTTACAGTCTTGACTCACCATTACTCATCATCATGACAATCCACCAACATCCAGACTTTATCCCTTATCAATACGTTGTATATGTTGAAGGCAAGGAGGAGCCAGAAGTTGTTCAAGTTGAAGGACAGGACGCCGTCTACAGCAAAATTCCAGGTGGTGTGAAGTTTCACCAGGTTGTTAGGTTCAAGGTCAAGAATAGAAAGATGGAGAATTTACGTTTTGTTCAAATTACCAAAAAGGCTGGTATCACATTTAAGAAGATTGAAGTAAACTTGGGCACTTATGAACCATCTGAAACTGAAATTTACGAAGTAAAGACACCAGAGGATCAAACCCCTGGGGGGTGGTTGACCAAGGGTAAATATCCTTGCACTACTACTTACTATGAAGGCGATAGGGAGTTGTACACCGATGACTGGACATTGGAATTGGTTTAGAAAAGTTATGACATATCACGTTTAGTTTGGTATCTAGAAAATATATATTGTCTCATGTTGGGATTTTGTTTGTAGTTTGCATCAAATAAGATCAGCAGTATAAGACACATGATCCTTGAAGCCTTTTGGTACTACCACGTCTCATCACCTCTATTTTACTTACGGTTAATATCGAGCCACAAAAGCTACAAACAAAGCGTGACTTAATTTCGGAATTCTGTCAAAGTAAAGTTTGAGAGATTTCGTATAATTTTTTGGTATAACATATAGTTATTGAATTAATCCATACAGCTCATATCAATGGAGGTAATTGAATTTCAATACCGAGACACAACAGAGCAGCCGCAAGGTTAATGTATTCAATTGTTACTGGTATCTAGCACAGGGAATCCGAGCTGAACTATGTCATATTGTAGAGATCAACGACAAGGGCCCTACCAGTAATTTGAATTCAATAAAGTCAAAGCTGCAGTGCTCTACATAAGAATTTTAACTTCTTCAGATCCAAGGTTGCAAAAATACGAAACTTCTTGGCTAACTTTTAAAAGCTTAACCACGAACAATATCGGTTTCTCGACTGTTTTGGTTTAGAGCCTTGCTACTCTATTTAACCGAACGTTGGTTTTAACCAACGATTGAAGCAATAGATTTGCGTTTATTTGTTAGTAAAGTTGCACCACAGTGTGGGGCAATTATTTAGTGTAAAGTTTCCCTAATGTAAGAGGTAACACAAAAGTGGAAGTATTGTTTGCAAGTGGTGTAAATCTCAAGACCGTAGCATCGCTGGATCTGGAGATGGCTATAAACATTGCCATAGGTGTAGATCATCTTCTGCATGGTAGACAGCCATCCCTCTTATGTATAGTAGCGCAACACACTTGCTTAGTTTGGTATGCTGAAGAAAACCAAAGAATACGATTACCAGGATGAACCGAAGCGCGTTCAAATATTTTATTGTGGCACAAAAGACGGCATTGTACCGAGGACAAACTCTGGTTTCCTATAAATACCACCCTAATTCGCCTACTTTTGGTCTTTCTGTTCTTGCTGTAGACAAGTCAATATACTGAACACTTATTTTATAATGACATCCCCACATCCAGATTTTATCCCATATCAAAACGTTTTGAAAGTCAAAGGAAAAGAGCCAGTTGTGTTCGAGCTCGAAGGAAGAACTGAAGGTGTTGAAGTCAAAATCCCTGGTGGAGCAAAATACCACACCACATTAAAATTCAAGGTCAAAAACAGAAAGTTGGAAAATTTGCGTTACAAACAAGTTGTCAAGAAAGGTGGGGTTCCAATTAAGACCAAGGAAGTGGACTTGGGTACTCGTGAACCATCTGAAACTGAAATTTATGAAGCAGATTCCCCAGAGGATGAAACCCCAAGTGGATGGTTGACCAGAGGTACTTACTACGCAACTACAACTTACTACGAAGGAGACAATGAGTTGTTCTCCACTCAATGGACTTTAGAAATTACTAAATAGATGAATAAATGAATTTTGTATATTCAAAACTATCTCTGGAGCCAGTAGCATCAACAGGTACATACAAGAACCAGAGAATAATGCCTTGCTGCATTAACTGCCGTTGATTCTAATTAAATGTTTTCTTTGATATTTACTGCAAAAAAAAAATCCCAGCAAAAGAAACGAAGAAATTTTTCCACTTTTTTTCCGAACATGGCTTCGGTTAACGGCTACAAATCCAGTAAAGTATGCCCGTGAGGGGTCGAGTAATTTAGCATTGACAAGCTATAGCGAAAGTATTCCAGCCATGGAGTTGGTACATCAGATCATTTTATGTCTTTTTCAAAGAAGAGAAAGGAATGGACAGTAATATCGTCGTTTTCACTATGTTGGAATTAGTTCTGAAATTCTCCACCTGTGTCGTGAGATTACTTTGTCTGACAATGCGATAATGCGACACTGTCTCAAGGCAAGAACAAAAAGCACTGCTGATAAGATTACTACCTGGTTTCTCCTATGCATCGTTTTAAACACGCTCCATGAACGTCCGTCAAGCAACCCATGCTGGTTCTTGGTACAGCAGTGATCCAAGGACACTTAAGTTACAGATCCAAACTTTGATACTGGCAGCACAAAAATCAGGCAATAAATCAGTAAATGGGGCGAGAATCTTGATTGGCCCTCATGCGGGATACACCTATTCCGGAGAAAGATTAGGTGAAGCCTTCAACGTATGGGATACGTCGACTGTCAAAAGAATATTCTTATTAGGGCCTTCACATCATGTATACTTTAAAGACAAAGCCTTGCTTTCGCCATTTGATTTTTATGAAACTCCCTTGGGAGATATACCTATTGACAGAGAAACAATAGATGACTTGCTTAAGAAAAGGTTCAAAAAGAAACATGGCCAGACTGTTTTTAAATTAATGTCTGAGGATGTTGATGAAGATGAACATTCATTTGAAATGCACGCACCATTCATTTACCACCAAGGGCAGAAGTCTAAACATGGTGTGCCTAAAATTGTTCCAATACTTATCAGCGGAATGGACTCGGATCTCCAAAGTGAGTTGGTAGATGCCTTATTTCCCTACGTCCAAAATGAAGAGAATCACTTTATCATTAGTTCAGATTTTTGCCACTGGGGTTCGAGATTTGGATACACCAAGGTCTTAACGACTAAAAATGCCACTTTAGATAGCTTGGAGTCAGATCTCTACTCATTGAGATTCTCATCCGCACTGAAGGATATTCCTGTTTACGAGTCAATTGAAGTGTTGGATCGCATGGCTCTCCAGATCGCTTCAAAGGGATCAGCAGCCGAATGGAAGGAATATATCCGTATCTCTGGCAACACTATTTGTGGTCAAAAACCAATAGCTGTGATTTTACAACTTTTGGAACAATACCGCTCAAACAAAGGTGAAGATGTTTTCAATTGGCTCGGGTATTCACAGAGTAACCCCGCAAAGTCTTCAAAAGATAGCAGTGTCTCCTACGCTGCAGGATATGTCAAGTTATGAATGGTTGGGTAAAGTTTAAAGTTTTTTTTTATGGTATACAGTTCTCTATATATCTATATAATCAATAGAAAGTTGATTTTGATGAACAAATATAGACCGCGAACATAAAATCGGTTTATCCGAATACCACTATTTTTTTGAACAACGATCTATCAATAAACTACACTATGAATGATGCCAAACTTTTCACCAAATCAAAGAGTGTCGAATTGCAAGCAGAGATAGAACAGGCGTTTAAAAAGTCGAAACCAGTAAATCGGATCAAGGTTGTGCTCCGAAAACTTTTGGCAAATGTAATACTAAACAACCATGAAATGGCAACCTTAATGAAAGACATGATACCTTTGATGAAGTTGGATGATCTAGAGATTAGAAAAATTATTTGTGAATATGTGGTGAATTATGCCCATTTATCGTCTGATGTACAACAAGCAGTTCCATTTTTGAACCGATTCAAGGATGAACATTCACCGATTTTACGAGCTTTGGCTATAAAAACTATGTCCTCGATAAATCTCCCCGCATTTATGGACCTTAGTTTTGCTTCAGTAAAGAGGGCACTTCGAGACAAAGAACCATATGTGAGACGATCAGCAGCATATGCTATTGCAAGGTTGTATCAACATGATCCCACACGTACAGAACGAGAATCACTAGTAGATGAGTTAAATGAATTGCTCTACGATAATGATCTGGTCATAATTTCTGATGCATTAGCTGCCTTGAGCTCCATAACGGAAAAGAGCAAGACGTTAAACTTGGCAATTGACAAAGCACATTCATTAACTTTGATTTCATTATTGAGAAGCGCTAATGAATGGCAACAAATTTATTTATTGAACTCTCTTATGGCTTATGTTCCCCAGACTGAGACAGAGGCTTTGGATTTGATAGAAGCGGCACTTCCATCCTTACAACATGAGAATTCTGCTGTAGTCCTCAATGCCATCAAGATAATCGTTTACTATAGCAACTACGCAAGAAATCCCGAACTCCATTTCCCAATTCTTCCCAAGCGTATTGGTGCGTCTTTGAACTCGCTACTTTCAAAGCCATCAGAGACTCAGTTTTTAGTATTGAGGAATGTCATTTTGCTTTTACTTGGCAAAAAGAACTTGGTTCAGTTTGATATTGAAATGTTTTATTGTCGCTTTGATGACCCCATCTATGTCAAAGACACAAAACTTGAAATTATTTATTTATTGGCCAACGAGGACAACATCGAGCTGGTTTTGGACGAGCTTGAGGAATATGCCACAGAAGTGGACGTTGCGATGGCAAGAAAAGCAATTAGAGCATTTGGGAATTTGGCTGTTAAGTTGGAGAATGCAGCTGAAAGATGTGTGGAGGTGTTGTGTGATCTCATCTCGACTGGTATTACATATATTGTTCAAGAGGCAGCAGTTGTGGTGAAGAATATAGTCAGAAGGTACCCAAGTAGGTATAACTATGCCGTGGATGAGCTCACCAAGTATTCTCAAATATTTGATGAACCAGACGCAAAGGTGTCGATGATTTGGATGGTTGGTCAGTTTTGCAAAATCATCCCAAATGCTAAAAAGCACTTGTCACAATTGATGGCTTCGTTTACTGAGGACCCTATCGAGGTTCAACTCGCAGCGTTGACTGCAGTTACAAAATATTACCTCGTGTTTCCACTAGATGGTGAGAATCTACTTCTTGAGGTATTAAAATGGGCAACTGAAGAGACAAACAATCCCGACGTTAGGGACCGTGGATATATATATTGGCGATTACTTTCGTCTGAATATGCCACCAGCTCCCAAAATGGGTTCCAAGAAAATACAAAGGATATTGTTTTCAATCAAGATCCACACATCACTTCCGAAAACGATAGCATAAACCCGGCAATTTTGGAAGAGTTGGAGCTCAATTTCGGCACTTTGGCGTCTATATATCTCAAGCCAGTTCAAAGTGTATTCAGGTTGGCTAAGCATAAACATCTCGTATGGTCGCCCGCGCTTCAAGTGGAACAACTGCTGACGTCAAATCGCGAGTTTGCATCACCTAAACCGCTGTACATACAATCGCGAACTTCAAGCACGTCTACAAATTCAAAAAGAGGGTCACATTTGAGCAAGCACAATGTTGGAAATTCTGGAGACGATTTTAGTACACGAAGTTTTAGTCCGAAACCACCTGCGAAGGAAAACTTAGGACAGAAGCTAAGCAGAAAGAGCTCATCTGTGACAGGAAAGATAGCAAGCAAGATACTGAACTTTTAATATCTATCCAGTGGTTATATTTAATATTCTAACATTGGGGGAGAACCTCACACTTGATGTATCAGCCAGGATAGTCTCATGCAAGATTGGGGGAATGCCTGGTTCTGGACCGTTGGGAATTGATTCAGCCAACTTCCTCAAATCTAGACCCAAGAATGATGCTAGTACGATTAAAGATGCCGGGCGAGACATGACTCGCATTTGCTCTCGGCATGCATTGCTGACGATGCATAAAGGGCACCCCCATTGGCAGTCACACTTTAAAATTCTGTAGAATGTAGAATTTATCAATTCGTCAATACATTCAAAAATTTTGTACGAATATCCAGAACCGTTTTTTCCTCCTTTTGTGTCGTAGAATACTAATCTGGCAGGCCGTTTGCGTTCTGAATTTGTAGTTTTAAACTCTTTTGTTGGTGCTTTACACTCAGTTGCCAACTCGAAATCACCCAAATTGGCATTAGCTTGAGAGTAGTTGACAAAAATAGGGAGCATATTCATTATTCCATGAGCCGCAGCATGAATACCTCCAGCTGCAGAGAGTTGTTTCGCTTTTATAAGATCGATAGCAGCCTTTGGAACGTTTAGCCAACACCCTTTAGCATATGCAATTATTGGAGGATTGTTCACCTCCACTACCTCGAGAATCTCCTCTTTTCTATTAACCTTGAAAAAGCCAAACACCTTCATTTCGATCTTGATAAGCCCAAAAAATGCTGGAATATCCACTGATTTCGTTGAGGAGATAGGCACTAATGGTTTTACCAATTCAATTTCTTCAGGGTCTACATCAGTGTAATCTCTTTGCGATGTTGTCCAGTCAACATTGACCCTTTCAACCTTCGCATACCTTTGCTCATGATTGAATTCCTTTACTAGGTATGGTTGCCCTTGATGTAAGAAGATACCTCCATCGTAGATAGTGAATGTCGTTCGCAGAAGCTCCACCTCTTCAATGACAATGTTTCTGTTGTTAGTGATATCAACCACCGCAACGTTATCGTCTTCAACAGCTCGAATAGAGACCAATTTTGAAGGTTTGGGCATATACTTGGAGTTGGGAATAAATCTGTTACCAATATCTTGGACTAAATGTTCAATCAAAATATTTTCAAATGCTTTAAAGCTACGACCTTTGGAAAACCACTTGTAATCGTCATTTAACACAATTGCATCTTCGTAAGCGGCACATTGCAAATGTCTCTCTAAAATCAACAGACCGTGTTCCATATCGCGCAAGCTGTCTACGCATAGATCTTCATATGTATTATGTACCAAATCATCCGCGTGCTCGATATAATATTGGTCGACTGGAGATCTGCCCGGCACAAATATTACCAAACTACCCTTTGCATCCTTTCGCCTACCAGCTCTACCAAATTGTTGATGCAAATTCAGTTTCAGCATGGGGAACCCACAAGTGATTACAACGTCTAAATCAGACAAGTCAATACCCAACTCCAATGCGTTCGTCGCAATTATAGCTCGCAATTGTCCATCAAACATTTTCTTTTCAATAATACGTCGATCGGATTTACTATACCCACCTCTGTACGACATGATATCACTCTGGACCAAACCCAGTTTGGAATAAGGGGGCTTTTGTAAGAGTGACCTAACTTCCCTCATCATCATTTCTGAAACAACTCGGATAGGACAAAAGACAATGATCTTCAAACCTTGCAATTCGGTCAAGAGTGTAAGTAAAAGTCGAGCCAGCTCAAAAATGGGACTTACTCTTGTTATCAATTTATTACTTGAATCAGCAGGTCCTCTTTCCCCGCGGTTGTTCATCAAAACTGGTGGGTTCCATACAAGCATTTTTTTCTCACACCTAGCACTTCCATCGTTGGATACATGTACTACCTCCAGCTTGTCAGGAATTGAGCATATAGTTTTGAAATGTTGAGCAGGATTGCTAATAGTCGCCGAACAAGATACAAAGCGAAAACTCTTTTCATCAGGACAGAATCTATTTTTAATTCTTAAAAGACGAGCCATAACATAACCTACGTTTATACCGAATGTCCCTTTGTAAATGTGCAATTCGTCAACGACAATGTATTTAAGTCCCTTTATAAATTCTCTCCATGATTCGAAGTTACTATTGGGAAGAATTGAGGCATGGATAGTGTCGGGGTTGGTAAAAAGTATGTCAGCTTCCTTCAGTATTCTGACTCTTTCAGTAAATGGGGTATCACCATCATAAGTATCTATGACTATAGGTCGTCGAGAATTGCTAGGCAATCGGTTTAAAAACGACCGGAATTGTTTTATTTGATCTTGGGCCAACGCTTTGGTTGGAAATATGAATAAAGCAGTAGTATGCCGTCCTTTTAACCCATTGGTTATATCCCATAATATGGAGTTTAGCACAGGTATTTGGTATATAAGAGACTTTCCTGACGCAGTCGAAGTACTGACTATTAGATGTGCCTCTTTAGACTCGTCCAAGAGTGTTTCCAATGCTTCCGCCTGATGGGTGTAGAGGCCATCATCTATGGAAATACCCTTTGCAGCTAGTAACGCCTCCCTTATTTCTGGGTGGAGGCCACCAGACGTAGTGCTTGATAAAGCTTGAAATCGGGGTGGTTGAGTATCATTCAACTTTTGCGTGGATACAATCTGATCAGCGTATGTTCTAGAGTTCTTCAATGACTCAATCATTTCGTTCGTTGTATACAACACCTTATCATTAGCAACAACTATTTCCTTATCCTCTAGCACTTCCACCATATCAGTTAACAGTGGCTTTTCTGGAACCAACTTCAACGCATCTTTCGTCAAAGCTTCCTGTGCTCGTTCAAGATCGTCCTGTTTCCCAAGAAAGTTCACAATAAATTGTTTGAATCGACTATCCCTTCTTTGTATTATCTTGGTTAAGTTGTTTTTATCTAATGGTTGTATAGCGCTTTTGATATCATTAAGAAAGAAACCTTGCCTAACAGACGCGTCAAATTCCCTTGGCTTGGTATCCATCTTCATCCTCTTTCTACCCTTGACCATCTTCCCTATCCCATGGATTTTTACATCTTGAAAGTCAAAAATGAGAATCTGTTTTGACTGTTGTGGGCCCTTATCATCAAACTTGTTGGCTACTGGGGTCTGGCCGTAGCCTTTGCTGCCAAATTTCACCTCCTCCACAAAGGAAACCATAATTTGGTTTTCGTCCACATAATCGAAAAATATTTCATCTTCTGGAAACAAGTATTTAATGGTGGCCAAGTCAGTCGTCGTGATTGTCTTATTCAATCTTTGAAATAGTTGAACAGATGGGATGACACCTCGTGAATGAGATGCAAGGAAGGTGGCATATTTGTTTATTTCATGGAATATAGAGAATAACCGTTTGAAATACGGCGACCAGTCAGAGGGAACAGGTGTATGCTCCATCTCGATTACATTTAGTGGCAACTAGTTGGTTAATAACTTTTACTGTTGCGGTTGTCAATGTGACGCGATGTTTGATTTCAAGACATTTATAATGCGACACTCGTTGTCCCTGAGATTTATCGGCATTAAAATATGTGTGATTTTGTGTAAAAAATACCAACAATCCACAGCAATCAAGTACCAAAAGCAATCATTCATTTGAAATCTTAGTGATCCAAATTCATTTTGTTCAGATCAAATTCAATTTTCCCCAAGGCTGTGCTTGTCAACTATAAATACGACTCAATTGATCCTATAGATTTACGAGACAAGTTTGCTCTCTAAGAATATCCAACAATGCAACACCCTTTCTCGAAATTAAAGTTGAAAAGCAGAGCATCGAATATTCCCGATGCCGATCCTGCAATCACACCAGGTAAGCCTCCAAGTACAAAGCAAATCTATCAATCTAGATTAAATTACGGAGTGAATTTTGGTTCCAGTTTTGTTTTGGAAAAATGGATTTTTGGTGATTTATTCTCCGAAACTAAAGGTGATTCTGAATTGGATGCTGTATCATCGTTGGTTGACAAGCATGGTGTTGATGATACCAGAGCCAAATTTGAAAACCACTGGAATAATTATGTGACTGATGATGATTGGAAGTGGTTGGCAGATCATCAAGTCAACTCAATCAGATTACCAATTGGATATTGGGATGTTGATGGAGGAAAGTTTACATCAGGATTCAAATTTGAAAAGTACAAAGCTGTGTATACCAATGCATGGTCAATCATCAAGAAGAAGTATATTGAACCTGCTTCAAAACACCAAATTTCGGTCTTGATCGATATACATGGATTACCAGGAGGGGCCAATGACTCTGGCCATTCAGGTGAAAGTGGCTGCAAAGGTGGATTTTGGAAGGATGACAAAGCACAATTGGAGATGGCAAAATTGCTGGGATGGGTGGCCAACGATTTGAAGAATTATGAAAATATTTCTGGTATTCAAGTGGTGAACGAAGCAGAATTTGCTGACCCACCAAAGAAACAATCTACTTATTATGCAGCTGCAATTTCTGAGGTTAGAAAGAGTGATAAGCTGATTCCAGTTGTTATTTCTGATGGTTGGTGGCCAGATCAATGGGTTAAATGGGTTCAGCAAGAACAAGGAGAGGATGGGTACATTGGTATAGTTGTGGATGAACATGTTTACCGTTGTTTCTCCGACTCCGATAAGAAAAAGTCTGCTGAGCAAATCACTGATGATTTGAATGGTGATGTCTTGACCAATTTGAATGACGATGGTAAAGGCGTTGACTTCATTGTCGGAGAATGGTCCTGTGTATTGGATCAGCAAACCTGGGATCATACAAAGGGCAATAGAGATGATTTAGTGGTAAAATACGGTCAACATGAATTACAAGCTATTGGACAAAGGGCAAGTGGGTCTTACTTTTGGACTTTCAAATTTCAATCCGGAAACGGTGGAGAATGGGATTTCAAAACTATGACTGATAAAGGAGCACTTGAGCCATTTCCTAAACCATCCAATCCACCTTCTGATGATCAATTTAAACAAGCTGTGGATGACGCTACCAATAACCATGACAACTACTGGAAAAAACAAGATCCCAAAGGAAAGTACGAACCCGATTTATTCAAAGATGGATTCAGCACTGCTTGGAAAGATGCCGATTCGTTTGCAAAATTCAATGGTTCAAGAATTGGTAGAAAAGAAGCTTTGAAAAGGTCGAGGTTACTTGAAGCTCTTTCAAATAAGAAAGGTTCTCAAAAAAATATTTGGGAATGGGAACAAGGTTACGATGAAGGGTTGAAGGAGTTTTACAACGCAA
Source organism: Candida orthopsilosis Co 90-125 (assembly GCF_000315875.1). NCBI lineage: Eukaryota > Fungi > Ascomycota > Pichiomycetes > Serinales > Debaryomycetaceae > Lodderomyces > Lodderomyces orthopsilosis. Next base: position 68,737 of record NC_018301.1, read on the forward strand.
CAATCCATTGATTCTTCAACCAGAAGTTGTTAGATCAATCACAATATATAATATACAAGCGATAACTTCATTGAAGCACTCTGTCTATGACCGCCCGACTATTGGGAATGTTAAATCATAATCTAAGTCTTCACAACTATACTCTTCATAAGTGGTATTATTGAACACAGTAAAGGCAAATGTCAGTGAGAACAAAAACTTACAAGCAGTAAGCGAAAGCTTTAGAGCATTTGAGGAGCAATTGAAACAAGCGAATCTAGAGCAACGTTTACACATAGATGAGTTGAAGAAAACTGCAAATAACGCACTAGATGCCTTGGACTCTCAGTTGGAAGCCGTCGAAAATAAAGCCAGTGAATATGTCACTCAATTTACGTCGTTTTTCTCCAATATAGTTGCCGTGAGACCAGAATCCGGCACGCCACAAGAAAAGGAAGTACTTTACAGCTCACCTTTGAACAACGCAAACGAGGAGAAGAAAGAGGAGAAGGAGAAGAAAGAGGAAAAGGAGGAGGATAACTTTACCTGGGATGACGAGGATGATGAGGCTTCTGTAAAGGAAGACGCCCCTTTACAAACTAGCCCTCCTAAGATTTTGGAGAAAGACAAAAAGAAAGCTGATGATGTCGATGATGATGATGATTATGACGACTGGGAATAGTAATCAGTTATGTATAGTGAATGATATTTCTGTTTTTGGATTTCCAAACACCCAAGAGTAAAGTACGTTGTAGTGTGAATTACCTGCACAGGTTTCAGAGTAGAGCATTGAATTCTTCTTTTGAGAAGTTAGCCTTTATGTATGCATTACAAATTACACAATTAATCACGTTTTTAAGCATCTTTTTCCAAGATACGATTAGCCATAGATGTGTAACAACGGAACCAATGAACGCAGTATACGTCCGAGAGAGGGAAAAGGAGAAGGGGAAGAAGATCTATTCAACGACGAAGCTGTAAAATCGAAACCAGAAAATGAAAAGTCTAACAGGACAGAGGAAAACTCAGAGAAAGTGGAACAAGAAACTCATAAGGCGTATATATAGCATCATTGAAACAAAAATGGCAAAATTCGGATAAGCAGAGAAAGAATTTTAGTTAAATAATCTGTTGTGTTTATTCCGAATTGTTAGTGGAAATTCCGCCGTAGAAACTTGTTGCACAAAAGCCATCAACATTTTTCGCATCTCATCGTATGGATAAAAAAAAGAGAACCCCAATTAATACGTTCCAAATTGCATCAACACATAACAAGTCATTATGTCTGCCTTAGCATCACAGTTAAAGTCGATCAATGAAAAGACTTCGTCTATTGCTTTCAATAGACAACAAAGGTCAAAATTACATTCCCGTTCATTGATATTTGAACCTAAAGTTGCCGCAACTCAAGATTATGAATATATCTATCAAATTGCTAGTGACGGACTTCAGGAGTTATGTAATTTAGATTCAAGATTCATCAAGTTTAGAACTTCATTATTTGCAACTGATTCTATAAATTTCGACAGAAATGTGCAATCTGAAGACGTTATCCAGCAAGTGAATGCCAATATCAATGCATTTTTCACATTGTTGGGACCATATTATAATTTTACTGCTGCACTCACAGCTAGCGAATGGTTGGTCAGACGTTTTCAAGCTAATATTCACAATGCAGAGCACTTGACATTATCAGTGTTGCCATATTACGGGCGACCAACTTTTATCAAGGTTTTGAATGTAATTCCAAAACAGAATATTCCGAAGATATTTGAATGGCTTACTAACTTCAAAGAGCAGTTGGCAAATCCAACTTTGCAATCAATCTTCAGATCGTTTTACAATGATGAGGCTTTATTCAAATTTTATACCTCATTCTTGAATGACCTGATCAAGAACCACACTGTATATAAAGAACAATTGGTATTTTATTTATCCGTTGCTATTCAAATTCTCGCATCATCATCCAAGAACCAGGAAAGGTTGAATGATTATCTTATTCCAGTCATTTTGGAAACTGTTGATTTATTACTCAGCCATCAAACTGGCTCCCAGCTTCAAATTTCAGACTTGAAGCTCACCGCTTTTTCAATTTTGTCAGTCATCTCCTCTATTATTGCATTGAACCCCGATATCATAAACTCATTGACAGTGGCTATTTGCGGGGACATTGAATGTATTTCAGGTAGTTTGCTCAAACCTACATTGGTATTATTAGTTCAATTGTGGAATGCAAACAAAAACTTGGTTGTGAACAACGATACCTTTAGTAATTTACAGTTGAGTTCCCAAATTGTTGAAATTTTAAAAGATTCAAAATTGGCCAAGTTTAAAGTTGGCAGGTTTGCAGCCTGTTACTTTGTTTCTACCTTTCCGGTAAAAGAATCTGCTCAGTTACTTGAATTAATTGATCTCAGCAACGCAGATTTGGCAAATTTTGTTGTCTCGAAAGTTATTGATTTTATTGCTTCAAATACTGCTTTGAACGAGAATGAGAGATTAATTCTTGTTGACATTGTCAAGTACATGGTTAAGGAAGCTCGGACTCAATTACTTGATATTCTTGCAAAGCGTGACTTGCAATTGAGTGATTTGGAACTTAGATTGCAATCTTCAATTATGGACACAGTGGTTGAAGAAAACGACGATATTGTAGAGAAATACTTCGATGACGATGTTGTTGACGAAAATGTGGAAGTTTTTGAATTTTCTTCTGTCGAGGTTGAATCGTCTTCCTATTTGAACTTAGCTAATGACCTGGAATTTGAAGCAGTATTGTCATCACTTTTGAAGATGTGCTCGTCTATTAAAGTCAAAGCACAAAAATCTGCGATTTTGCAGTTTTGTCACAAGGTATTTAAGTCTGTGGATGTTACCTTATCATTCTTGCTTCGTGCATCTTTCACTCCGTCTGTTCCACCTAGCATCAGAATCAACACTCTTAAAGCTATCACTTCAAGAGTTAAAGCGTCTTCAGATGGAAAAACTGACTTCTATTTATTGGTGCCTTTACTATTATTGGGTCTTTATACTGAGTCTAAAGGCGAGCGTATGGCAATTTCACAAATAATCACAGCTGTTGCATCCATTTCAGAAGAAGTTCATTCAGGTAAAAAGAAAGTTAATACGACTTTGTTTATGGAGGACTTGATCTACACATCCACAGAGGAAAAGAAAATGATATCACCTCAAGATGCCTTGACTTTTTTCAATTATTTGATTGAGGGAAATAATTTAAATGACACAGTCTTTGACTCATCGAAGTTAGTCCGTTTGATTAGTTCAAGTTTTCAAGTCAAACAGGGAAAGAAGAGTTTGGGTGCAGTGTACAAAACATTCATTTTTTCACAATGGGCACTTGCACATTTGCCTCTTGTTTTCAAAAGAAGAGCTTGGTCAATTGGCAGTGAATTGAATAAACTTGGCGGCGATGAAAGATTGTTCTTCTGGGGTACTGATGTATCACATTATGTCCAACACAGATTTAACTTGCAACTGCAAGCAATAAGTGCTGGTGTTGAAAACTTCACAACTATTGATAAAGCCTTGGTAGGTTTAGTGGGTGGGAAGAAGATCTCAAACGAGACAACCTCAAGAGAATCTGAATGGTTAGTCAAAGGTTTAGACACTGATTCTGGTATCCTGGAAATCGTTGAAGAACGTGTCAAGGCTGTATTTGAGCTCTTCTCAATTGAAGCTCAATTACAAATTGTCAACAAATTGATTGAATTGTTGGTGAACGAAGAATATGTTCCGTTTGATCCTATGACTACTTTGCAAGAGCTTCACTTGAGCTCTGTTATATTCTTACAAGCATTGGGAAATGTACAAATTGGAGAAAAATCACCCGAACAAGGTGTTGTTAAACGTAGGAGAAGATCATCTAACTCAACCAAACAAGCAATGGCAAAAGATGATGTCACCAGCTTGGCTGCATTACATATCAGAAAATTAGCTATTTTACTAGAGGTTTTAGAGACCAATTTGAGAAAAAACGCTAGCTTTTCCGATCCAAAGTTGTTAAAAGTGTTGTTCAATATCTTGACTGACTTGGATTATTTGGGTAATGATGGAAATTTGCCAGTCTTGTACACTCAGGAGCTTTTGGCCACATGCATGCTTTTAGATATCACTAACTTGAAGAGTAGCAATGAAGAGCTCAAATTCGACTCTAATTCAATCAGGGCTGATTTGATTGTCAACTCTATCAGAAACTCAAGTTCACCACAAGTGCAAAATAGATTATTGTTGGTCATTTCAGAGTTGGCTGCGTTAGCACCGGAGATCATATTGCATTCAGTGATGCCTATCTTTACATTCATGGGAGCTCATACAATTAGACAAGATGACGAATTTTCAAACAATGCATTACAACAAACTGTTGCGAAGGTAATTCCAGCATTGGCAGCTAACTCATCAGGATCTATTGGGTCTGAGATTGAGTTTTTATTGACTAGTTTCAGTGCTGCTTTCAGTCATGTCCCTACACATCGTCGAGTCAAGCTTTTTGTTGCATTGACCCAAACATTAGGGTGCTCCGATTCAATGCATATTATTTTGTTCTTATTGGGCCAGCAGTTTGTTGAGCTTAATCAAAAGAAGAAAATAAATGAATCTGAAGCAATTGTTGAATTTGTTGAAAATTATTTAAAGTCATTTTCAGCCCAAGACCAATTGAATGGATTTGTTCAGTTTTCCCAATTGGTGAAGGAGCTTCCAATAAAACAATTAGAGGTAAACTCCACCGACTATGAAGATTTAAAGGTGAGACCAATCTATGGTAATGCAGTTGTTGGACTAACTGATACTGAGTGTTTGAAATTGAGAGGTTCACTTTTTGAATACTTTGATATTATTTTACGCCTTGATTCATCTAGATATGATGCCTTGTCTCTCAAGAGCAAAATTGCAATGGTGTTTTTTGACGGTGAAGACGCAAAGGGGAAGCAACAAATTTTGGACAAGTTCAGAGATCTCACAAGTTTTGTCTTGTCTGAACTTGAAATGTTCTCCAATGTACATCCAAATAAGCAAATTTGTTCGGCATTGTATGACATTTTGACTAACTTATTAGACTTATTACCATTGGCGAATTTTATTGATTCGATTGTTGAATTTTTGGATGTTGACAAATTGAGTGATACTGCATCCATCAAAGTAGCTAAGAACTATGCTGTTTTATCTGCCAGCAAATTCGAAGATGAGGTCAGTTTTGATGCATATACCAAAATTGGTGACTCCTTCATCGAGAGATTGCTTAGTGTATTGATCAAGGGTATTCGGAGAAGCATTGATGCTGAATTGCAACAAGCCTATTTGAACACATTTGCCGTGGTAATCCGTAAAGTTGGTACTGCAAATTCTGACTTTATTATTGGCGACATGTCAAAATTCATGTTAGACTCATTGGGTGTTATTGCTTCAGAGTGTGGTTTATTGAGCTCACAATCTGAGGTTATTGTTGCCTCCATCAATGCTATTATTAGCGTGGTGAATATTTTTGGAGTCAAGACTCTTGGATTATTCCCAAAGATAGTTCCACCTGCTTTGAAGATTTGGGAATCAACCTCCACAACTGACAACGAAGGTTCCAAGTTGGTACAAGAATCAGTGTTGTTATTGCTTTCGAGTTATATTAAGAAAATGCCAGCATTTATGGTTACCACATTGGACTCTATTTTGGTCACAACTTTGGCAAGTGACTTGACTGAGAACCTGATTAAGAGTGCTGTATTGAATTTGGTGATCGATCATATGGAGGCAGGTTTAGTTTTAAAATCATTATGCAATATCTGGATCAACAAGGAGTTTTATAAGACTAATAATGCTAAAGATATTGGATTATACTTGAACACGTTGGAGTCAGCAATAGAAAAATTGGAAAAGAAGGAAGCAACACAACAAGCTTCGTTGTTTTTTAAGTTATTGGTTCAATCATTTGAATTTAGAGAGTACTCCAATTCTGAGGATGAAAAGTTTGATCACAATACTATTGGAAGAATTGAGAGCTCCTTCCACTCGTGTGCTATATCTTTTGTGATGAAGCTTAACGACAAAAGTTTCCGTCCACTATTTGCTAACTTGGTTCGTTGGGCAACCACTGGTGAAGGTAGTACATCGGAGATTGACTTTACTTCAAGATTATTGTCATTCTACCGTTTTTTCAACAAGTTGCAAGAACAATTAAAGAGTATTGTCACTTCCTATTACTCTTATTTGATTGACACAACTTCCTCTGTGCTTGGTGATTTTGCTAATGGGACTATTAAAGATACCAGTCTTCGCAGAATTGTATTGATTTCGTTGACTTCTTCATTCAACTACGATCAAGATGAGTATTGGTCACAAGAGGGAAGATTTGAAAGTATCACTCAACCACTTTTGAATCAATTAAGCAACATCGAAGACTTAATTGGAAAGTATTTGGTCAAGGCAATTAGTGCGCTTGTTTCGGACGTTTCTTCAAACGAATACAATGAGCGTATTTTGAAATCATTAATCAGGTGTATTTCCTACGACAAAGAAAACTCTTCCAATACTAAAATATGGACAATTCGTACCCTCAAAACAATTTTCCAGAAAATGGGTGAGCTGTGGTTACCTTATTTGCCAACTTTGGTGCCACATATTGCTGAATTATTAGAAGATGAAGACGAATATGTTGAATTGGAAGTTAGAGAAGGATTGGTTAGGGTAATTGAAAAAGTATTGGGAGAACCATTGGATAAGTATTTAAGTTAAATAGAGATTTAATAGAAAAGTCGTGTGTGTATTCCAAAATCTATAAATATGGTTGAAAAATTCCACGGGGTTCGATGAGAAAATTTACCTGTGGATATCACTTAGAAACTATACAACGTTAACAAATATAACAATGGTATGTAATTGGATTAGTAACTGTATATATTTTGATTCAAGATGTACTAACACATCCTCCAGTCAACCCTTTTGAAATCAGCTCAAGCCTTGAAACCATTATTTGACAGAGTCTTAGTCCAAAGATTAAAACCAATTAACAAGACCGCTAGTGGTCTCTACATTCCAGAAAAGAACCAAGAGAAATTGAACCAAGGTGTCGTTGTTTCAGTTGGTCCAGGTATAACCAATACCACCACTGGTGAAGTTATTCCAGTTTCAGTTAAAGCTGGTGATCAAGTCTTGTTGCCTTCATTCGGTGGTAACCCAGTCAAAGTCGGTGAAGAAGAGTACTTACTATACACCGACAAGGAAATCTTGGCTAGAATTGAAAACAACAACTAAAGGTCTGGCTGTTTTCCGGAAGACTTTTGGCTAACATCAGTTGGTAGGAGGACTCTTGTAAATAGGATCAATAAAGACGAGACATGAATAGTACAATTAATCGAGATAGCGCTTCTTTAGATCACACGACATGTGGCCGTTGTCACCATTCTGTGAACTCTTCGTCCATCAAAAAGGTCGTGCATATATGGCTAGGTGCATTTCCGATGCGTATAAAATTTTCAAATATCAAATCTAAAAAATCCTCCTAATTCTATCTTTTTTTTCTTCTTTTCCTTCTTTAACGCAAAATTCACAGCCATCCACAACGTCAAAGCATTCTTTAGAGGTTGAATCCCTTTGTGGCATTCTTGACCCATGACCATTTCGGATATTGTTGTAGGAAAGGATATTTAGACCCAGTCTACTTTTTTCTTTCCTTTGCGATGGACTGAAGAACAAAACCTAACAATTGATCTTGGGTGCAGCATCCCATGTGTTGAGCGAACTTTTGTTTCGTTTCTAAGGAACTGCCTTCGTGCGTCCGTATGGGGGATGATGCAAGGATCAACGGTACATTTTTAGAAACTCTTTTGTAGAGCTGGGTTGTTGTAGAAGAAAGGTACATTAGTTCGTGTGTCTTTGAAGTAATAAGTAATGATCTATGAAAACTGTGCTCTTCATTAAGCTTGCAAATTCAGTGCACGTATTAAAAAGGTACGTTTAAGCTGTGCTTGAGAAGCAACCGAGAAATTGAAGAATTGATATCCATTACCGAAACACATGAGATACTTACTGCCACTACTACTTCTCCTACCTTCACTAGCTGCCTCAGCAAACGATGTATTTAAATCCAGTGACATATCACCATTATCCAACCCCCATTTCAACTGTTCCTTAATCACAAGTCAACCCTACGAACTCCAATGCCAACACGCCAAAGACAATTGCAACAATAACAATGGTATACTCAACTACTACAACTTATACTACTGCGACTTGAAAGCTTTCAAAGGATGGGCTTTAATTCCTTTACTCGTTTCGCTAATCTACATGTTTATTTCATTGGGGATCACTGCACTGGAATTCTTGTGTCCAAACTTACATACAATTTCAAAATCATTTTTGAAAATTCCTGATAATTTAGCAGGATTGACCATTTTGGCATTTGGGAATAGTGCACCTGATATATTTGGTACATATGAAGCCATAAAGATGAATCTGATCCATTTAGCATTGGCGGAATTGATTGGTGCGTCATTATTTATAAGTACTTGTGTGATTGGTTGTATTGGAATTGTTCAACCTTTCAAAGTGCCGCAATTGTTATTCAGACGTGATGTAGCAATGTATTGTACGATTTATACATTGATATTGGTGTGTTTACTCATAGGAAAATTGACAAAGGCTATTTCAACTACATTGATTACCATCTACATATGTTATGTGGCTGTGGCGATATATTCTCACAAGATGCAACAATCACGCGTCAACGCTATATTTCGAGAGAGGAGATCTAGGGGTGAATTTGGTGATGTTGCTGACGATGATGAAGTAGCTATTGATGAGGTGTATCTTGATGGTGTATCGCAATTGCCAACAATCGATGACATCAATGTGGGTGAGGGGCTCAATACGAATTCTACTGGGAACTTTGGATTACGGAAATTGATGGAGGATTTATCATTACATTCAAATTTAGGAGGTGCGATACAATTGGATACTGAGAGACAACTAATGTCATCATCAATCGAGGGAAGAGAACCAGAGGACATTTCTCATCATGAATACACACTTCTCGATCGGTTTATAAACTTGTTTTGTCCCCAGCTTACCCACTTCAAAGAATACCATATTGGTGAAAAACTCAGGCACTTGCTATTAATTCCCATAACGCTAGCTTTGAAACTGTCAACTCCAGTTAGAGACCACTCGAGTATGCTTACTATAGAACAGGATTACAAGCCAAACACAGCGCATAACGTATTCAATTACTCACAAGAGAGAATCCAACTCACAGTTCAAACAGGACTTGGTTGTTTCCTTTTCCTCATGGTTAATACAAACTTTTCCATCATCTGGAAACTAATCCTTCATTCCGTTGTCAGTTTTGGTTCTGCTCATGCGATATTCAGATTATATCCATTGCAAGCATCACCCCATTTCCCACAAAGAATGACAGTCATCAATTACTTTACATCCATATTTGGTCTCATTATATCGGTCACTTGGATATCACTTATAGCGGCAGAGATTATCAACATCTTGCAAGTTGTATCAACAGCATATCATTTAAGTGATGATGTGTTAGGTATCACGCTTTTCGCATTGGGCAATTCAGTTGGTGATTTCATAACTAATTATACCATTGCTCAAATGGGATACCCTATTATGGCATTTGCTGCTTGCTTTGGAAGTCCATTAATGGCATTGTGCTCTTTTGGATTCAGTGGGTTAATTTTAGATGGAAATCATGCATTAATATTGACACCAACACTTCTCATTGGAATTGTCTCCTTGTTTTGCAATATGGTGGTACTTTGTATAATGGTACCCAAAAACTCATGGAACTTGGACAAAAGAGTTGGCACAATTCTAATCACAAATTGGTCCATCGCATGTCTACTTTGTCTACTAGTTGAGTTTATACGTCACTAAAGATTTATAATTTTATACAAAAAGCTTATGTATTTTGAATCCTCTAATCAACTTCTTCAACAGTTGGTCCACCAGATTCGCCGCCGCCTGGAGCAGCTCCACCTGGAGCTCCACCTGGGAATCCTCCAGCACCAGCACCTGGGGCACCACCAGCAGCACCACCATAAGCTCCACTAATGATTGGGTTAGCCACAGACTCCAATTCCTTTTGTTTGTCAGTGTACTCTTCTGTAGAAGCGGAGTGAGATCCATCCAACCAAGTAACAGTTTCATCAATAGCCTTGGATAATTTCTCCTTGTCTTCGGCGGAAATCTTGTCCTTCAATTCACCGTCATTTATAGTGTTCTTCAATGAGTAAGCATATGACTCCAATTGGTTCTTGGCTTGAACTCTAGCAGCTTCCTTTTCATCATCTTCCTTGTATTTCTCTGCTTCATTAACCATTCTTTCAA